>NW_028246213.1:0-20201 GCF_964263255.1 Lissotriton vulgaris
GCTCGTGCGCGCACCGTCCTTGCACCGTCCTCTCACGTGCGCGGACCTTAGCGCGCGCGCATGGAATTCTGATTGGCTGCTGGACGTCTGTCGACATTCCAAAACAGAAATTGTTGGCAGCCATCTTGTGCCTCGGTAGACTGAGGCACAGGAAAGTAGAAAAACAAACTTGTAGAACTCAAAAAGGGGGCAGGGTAGAAGTTTCCTGACCCCCTAGGCCTGCTCAGGGGGTCCCACAAGGCACCCCCAGGCCCCAATTATTATTTTTTTTTCAAAAAATCGAGGGGGTACGCGCACCGTGCGTGCACAGTACGAGTACCGTACGAGTACCGTACGCACACCGTGCGAGCACCCCGTGATTTTTCGAAAAAGACAAATTTGGTTTTGGGCCGGGGGGGCCTTGTGGGACCCCCTGAGCAGGTCTAGGGGGTCAGGGTGCTTCTACCCTGCCCCCTTTGCATGTTTGGCACCTTTGTTGCACTGCTTTCTTGTGCCTTGGTTCTACCGAGGCACAAGATGGCTGCCAACACTTCCTGGTTTGGAGTGTTGACAGAAAGTGGCAGCCAATCAGCATGCATTTCACAGGAAAGCAGCATGCTCATTGGCTTTCAACACTTCTAACCAGGAAGTGTTGGCATTCATCTTGTGCTAGGTAGACCGAGGCACAAAAGAAGCAGAGCTCACAGCCCACACAACTCTCACAGCCCACACAGCTCTCACAGCTCTCACAGCTCAAACAGCCCACACAGCCCTCACAGCCCTCACAGCCCACACAGCTCTCACAGCCAACACAGCTCTCACAGCCCTCACAGCCCACACAGCTCCCTCAGCCCACACAGCCCTCACAGCCCACACAGCCCACACTCTCACAGCCCAAACAGCTCTCACAGCTCACACAGCTCTCACAGCCCACACAGCTCTCACAGCCCACACAGCTCTCACAGCCTACACAGCTCTCACAGCCCACACAGCCCTCACAGCCAACACATCCCTCATAGCCCACACAGCCCACACAGCTCACAGCCCACACAGCTCTCACAGCCCACACAGCCCTAACAGCCCACACAGCTCACATCCCACACAGCTCTCACAGCTCTCACAGCCCTCACAGCTCTCACAGCACACACAGCTCTCACAGCCCACACAGCTCTCACAGCCCACACAGGCCTCACAGCCCTCACAGCCCACACAGCTATCACAGCCCACACAGCTGTCACAGCCCACACAGCTCTCACAACTCTCACAGCCCACACAGCCCACACTCTCACAGCCCAAACAGCTCTCACAGCCCACACAGCTCTCACAGCCCACACAGCTCTCACAGCCACACAGCCCACACAGCTCTGGCAAAGATAATACCAGCAGCGAACAAGCACTGGCAAAGACAATAACGGCAGCAAACAAACACTGACAAAGACAATAACGTCAGAAAAAAACACTGGCAAATACAATAACGGCAGCAAAGAAACACAGGCAAAGGCAATACCAGCAGCGAACAAACACTGGCAAAGATAATACAATCAGGCGGGCAGGGGCACGAAAAAAACGGCACAATCAGGAGAAAGAAGGCCCGACAAACGGCACAATCAGGGGGCAGAAGGCAAGAAAAAACGGCACAATCAGGGTGAAGAAGGCAAGAAATATGGCACAATCAAGGTGCAGAAGGCAAGAAATACGGCACAATCAGGGGGGCAGAAGCCAAGAAATATGGCACAATCAGGGGGGCAGAAGCAAGAAATACGGCACAATCAGGGGGGCAGAAGGCAAGAAATACGGCACAATCAGAGAGCATCTTGCTCCGGTCCAAAAATCGGATCTCTAGGGCTGCTCAGGTTGTCCCATAAGGATATTAACATATTTAAACGTTATCCGCTAATAGAATTAGCATTTAAAAAACCTTGCAAATTCACGTAAAAACCATAGGTTTCAGGCCTTATTTAGTTAGGAATTAGCATTTAAAAAACCTTGCAAATTCACTTAAAAAACCATATGTTTCAGGTCATATATAGGTAGGTATTAGTATTTAAAAAAACTTGCAAATTCACTGAAAAAAACATAGGTTTCAGGCCTTATATAGTTAGGAATTAGCATTTAAAAAACCATTGAAATTGCTCCTATATAGTTAGTTGTACAAACTACATTTCGCGCACCCGCAATCCACTGCTGATGATGTCACATATTACATCATTCATGACATGGTCAGTGACATCACTGATGACATCACTGATGACATCTCAAATGACATCACTGATGGCATCTCATTTGACATCACTGATCACATCACTGATGATATCATTCATGTGATAATACGATGCACGTCTTTACACTCTAATATAACCTTTGATACACCCAGTGTTAAATACAGACTACCATTCTTGAAACCATTGACACACCAATACCAGTTACTACATACGCACACACTGATTCCTAGGTCTATAGACACATCCACTCATTTACCCATAGAATCCCTCAAACATACAGTCACTCACTAATACAACATTATCATCTGCACTCAAACACCTATACAAACACTCACACACTGCCACTGATCCATGGAGTTACTCACACACCTAGTCAGTCATGCAAAGAATCAATCACACTTCCATTTCCTCAACTATACAGTTATACACACAACACCTTACTTATTCAAACATATACTAACACATAATCACTGATACAAGTACACAATGATCCATACAGCCACTCACACAATCACTGGCTCTCATGTATAGTCATTTATATATGGCAACACTCACATGCACTGTGTTGTACATATGTATTTACTTGGACATGTAGCACTACAATATCCATTCACTCACCAACACACCCATGCACACAGTCAACCGCCCATACAGCTGTTTCCACATGCACTCTTGAACCCATAGAACTAGTGAATCAACTGCTCACACATCTATGCACAGACTCACACACCTCCCAGCCACCCACACACACTCACTCTCCCATACAAATACTTGGACAACCAATCAATGACCCATAGAGATACTCATACACATGCAGCAGCTTACACAACAACAGACATACTGATGCACACATTCAGACAGTTTAGTCACTAACCCATGCATTCAGTAAGACACGTTTAATCACTCACTCACACAGTCAGTCACGCACCTACTAAATTCTTCATCCAGACACTTATACATCCACTCATTCTTCATTATGCAAAACATATTTAAACTTTACAGAAACATATAGTCATTGGATGATGTCATCAGTGATGTCATCAGTGATGTCATTTGAGATGTCATCCGTGATGTCACTGACCATGTCATGAATGATGTAATATGTGACATCATCAGCAGTGGATTGCGGGTGCGTGAAATATAGTTAGTACAACTAACTATATAGGAGCAATATATATATATATATTACCTACTGGCGATAGCCAGTAGGTATATATAGTTAGGACCTAGCTACCATAGGAAATCCGCAACATTCTATTGTGTATAACTTTGGCGCCGGTTGAGGAATTTGCGTGTAATTTTCCAAATATTTGGCCAGCTCCGCTCCGCTCCTTCCCTGAAAATTTCGGGGGCATTCGTGAAGTGGGGGCTGAGAAAAAAGGGGGGTCCCAAAACGTGTTTTCCACAATGTTAATTTCCATATGACGTTCTGACACGGCTACAGCCCGAACCGCTGAAAGAAATTACGCCAAACTTTGCAAAATTGTAGGGACTGGTACGCAGATGTGCCTTTGCTATATTTGGTGAAAATTGTTCCAGTGTTTTTTTCAAAAATTAACTTCAAAAATACATATATATCTGGGTGGAGCCTAACCACACATCTCATCGTGAGATCTGATTGGCTGTCAGCACTTCATCCAAGAAGTGTTGGCAGCCATCTTGGGACAAATATACCTGATAGCACCTCATTAAAAAGCATTGTAGTTAATAGAGGGTTTTAGGACTTTAGTTACATTATAAATCATTTGTTGATGGTACCATACTCATTTTAGGAATAGTGGTGTGTTCTAAGGTGATTTTACCATGTGAAAAAGCCTTCTGCTGGGATATCATGAATCATGTTTGAAAGAAAACTATTATCTCATGCTTTTCCCACATGGTTTAGAAGGGGATCTATAAGCTAAACTGAAAGCATATTTTCTGTAAATTCACATTATCTTTCTCAGTCATGTGAGAATGAAGTCTGACATTCTCAGTAAAACATGTACATCCAACATGAACAGAGACTGTGAGTTGATTCCTTTGTGTTCTACTGCAGCCTCCTAGAGTCTTCTAAAGAACAGCTAGAGCGCTAACAGTCCTACTTATTACAAAGGTATGGCACACCTGAAGCCATCTTGATTGGAATAAAGTAGTAACTCTTAAAACATTTAATTTAAAAAGGAACTAAATGAGGGGGTATATTTTGCCATAGAAAGTATGATTAGTGCTGCAGAAAGAAAAATTAGGGCACATTTTGAGTGACTTCTCAAATCCTCTTCTATTTCATTAAAAAATTCTGACATGCAGTCTCCCAAGATGACCAACAGAGACAAAAAAGCCCAAATGTAGCCCAAATATCACCCAGATGTAGCCCAAGTATAGCCCAATGACAGAATGTCCCAGAGTGTTCTAAAGAACAACTAGAGCGCTAACAGTCTTACTTATGACAAAAGTATGGCACACCAGAAGCCATCTTGATTAGAATGAAGTGGTAAGTCTGAAAACATTTAATTTAAAAAGGAACAAAATGAGGGGGTTCATTTTGCCATAGAAAGTATGATTAGTGCTTCAGAAAGAAAAATTAGGGCACATTTTGAGTGACTTCTCAAATCCTCTTCTATTTCATTAAAAAATTCTGACATGCAGTCTCCCAAGATGGCCACCAGAGACAAAAGAGCCCAAATGTAGCGCAAATATCACCCCGATGTAGCCTAAGTATAGCCCAATGACAGAATGTCCCAGAGTGTTCTAAAGAACAACTAGAGCGCTAACAGTCTTACTTATGACAAAAGTATGGCACACCAGAAGCCATCTTGATTGGAATGAAGTGGTAACTCCTAAAACATTTAATTTAAAAAGGAACAAAATGAGGGGGTATATTTTGCCAAAGAAAGTATGATTAGTGCTGCAGAAAGAAAAATTAGGGCACATTTTGAGTGACTTCTCAAATCCTCTTCTATTTCATTTAAAAATTCTGACATGCAGTCTCCCAAGGTGGCCACCAGAGACAAAAGAGCCCAAATGTAGCCCAAATATCACCCAGATGTAGCCCAAGTATAGCCCAATGACAGAATGTCGCAGAGTGTTCTAAAGAACAACTAGAGCGCTAACAGTCTTACTTATGACAAAAGTATGGCACACCAGAAGCCATCTTGATTGGAATGAAGTGGTAAGTCTGAAAACATTTAAGTTAAAAAGGAACAAAATGAGGGTGTTCATTTTGCCATAGAAAGTATGATTAGTGCTTCAGAAAGAAAAATTAGGGCACATTTTGAGTGACTTCTCAAATCCTCTTCTATTTCATTAAAAAAAATTCTGACATGCAGACTGAAACATGCACTTTAAATACCAGCAGCAGACTTCCCTGGTGAGCAGTAGCTTTACTACAGTGATCTAATGAGCAACTAGAGTGCTGACATTGAAAATTTATGGCAAATGTGTGACACATCTAAATGCCTTCTTGATGGAACTAAAGTAAACAAGCATTGAAAATGCAATAGATCTCGCCCTCGTTTAAGTTAAAGCCATTCTGTTTGTAATGAGGTGGGTTTTTATTTTTGCTTTTATTAGTGTTTTTAAAACTTTCATGTAAATAACATGCATATATATGCATATATGTATGCATGCATTTATATTTGTATTTATATAGATATGCAGATTATATATGTTTATATATGCATGTCTATATATACATATACAAATATATAAATGCATATGCATATAATAATAATAATAATAATAATAATACTGCATTTTATAAAGCGCGAACAGCTACCTCGCAATGGAGGTGTCACGGCGCTAGAGGAGTACAGTTGACCTAGAGGCAGAAGGAGAGAGGCTAGCGGGGTTGAATAAAGAGCCACGTTTTCAGTAATTTCTTGAAGCAAGGCTCAGAAGGTGCCTGTTGAATTTCTTGAGGTAGGGTGTTCCAAAGAGAGGTGACGTTTGCCGAGAAGGTCCGGCCGCCTAGTCGAGCCTTTCTCGATCGTGGAACAACCAGCTGAACACAGCAGTTGGACCGAAGTGCACGTGTTTGGGCATACCTTAGAAGGCGTTTTTTCAGATATTCTGGGCAGGATCCATGCAGAGATCTAAATGCAAGCGTAAGTGCTTTGAATTTTATTCTGCTGGTCACTGGCAGCCAGTGCAGAGAGCGAAGATGCGGAGAGACTGACTGTCTGAGAGGAATTCGCAGTAACAGTCTCGCAGCCGCATTTTGGACTACCTGGAGTTTTTGCGTCAGGTATTTAGGTTGGCCAAGGTAAAGTCCATTGGCGTAGTCCAGCCGAGATGTGACAGTGGCGTGGATAACCGTTTTCCGGCAACTCTCCGGGAGGAATCTCAGGATTTCCGGAGATTTCTAAGTTTGCTGAAGCAGCACCCGGCAACTTGTTGGATGTGGGCGGTGAAGGCCATACTATCGTCCCATCTAACTCCAAGGTTTTTTGCCGAGCGGCTGGGCGAGGGGGCTGGGCCCATCTCCGTTGGCCACCAAAAATCTGAGGCGGGGGTGGGGCCTCTGCCGAAGAAGATCACTTCGGTCTTATTGGCATTCAGTTTTAATGTATTCGTGTTCATCCAGTGGGAGATATCTTGGAGGCATCCTTTGAAGTTCGAAAAGGACTCCTGCGTCATCTCTGAGTATGGAAATACCAACTGGGTGTCATCGGCATAAGAAATTGCCTTGACACCCCAGTTGGCAATCAACGTAAAGAGAGGCGCAAGGTATATATTAAACAAAAGGGGGCTGAGGGCCGACCCTTGTGGGACTCCACAGCTGAGGGCCTTAGGGGCTGAGGAAATCGTCCCTAGTGCCACCTTTTGTGTCCTCTCGGACAGATAGGAGTGAATCCATCCCAGCGCCTTGTCCTGGATGCCTATCTCGGCCAGCCGGCTGAGTAGTCTGGCATGGTCCACCGTGTCGAAGGCGGCCGACAGATCCAGGAGTACCAGCATTGCTGAGTTGCCTGCATCCATCGACCACCTTATTGATTCAGCTACCTCGACGAGCGCAGTCTCCGTACTAAAGCCTGGACGGAAGCCTGACTGTGTCTCATGTAGTACTTTATTTGTTTCTACAAATTTGCTTAGTTGGCGCTGCAGGATTTTCTCTAGCATTTTCCCGTGGGCGGCTAAGAGTGATATAGGGCGGAGATTAGTAAGGTCTTCTGGATCACCATTGGGTTTTTTTTTTATTGGGAGGATAGTGGCATGTTTCCATACATCTGGAAATGTACCCAAGGAGGTGGATGAGTTCCAGATGTGTTGTAGTGTAGGTGCTACAAACTCAGCAATGGAGCTCCATAATTTTGCTGGGCAGGGGTCGTCAGGGGAGCCGGATTTGCATCGAATGAGTTCTTCTCTCGCCTCGCTCAGATGGATAGTCATAAACTGGGTGAAGGTCTCGATATATATATATATATGTGTATATGTGTGTGTGTAGAGAGAGGTAGAGAGGTAGAGATAGAGAGGTAGAGGTAGAGAGGTAGAGGTAGAGAGGTAGAGACTAGTAGAGAGAGAAGTAGAGAGAGGTAGAGAGGTAGAGAGTAGAGAGTGAGTAATAGAGTTGAGAGTGAGTAGTAGAGAGTAGTAGAGAGCAGTAGAGAGAGTAGCAGAGAGTGAGTAGTAGAGAGTAGTAGAGTGAATAGTAGAGTGAGTAGTAGAGAGTAGTAGAGAATGAGAAGTAGAGAGTGAGTAGTAGAGAGTAATAGAGAGTTGTAGTAGAGTGAGTAGTAGAGAGCAGTAGAGAGTGAGTCGTAGAGAGTAGAAAAGTGAGTAGTAGAGAGTAGTAGAGAGTGAGTAGTAGAGAGTAGTAGAGAGTGAGTAGCAGAGAGAGAGAATAGTAGAGAGTAGTAGAGAGTGAGTAGTAGAGTGAGTAGTAGAGAGTGAGTAGTAGAGAGTAGTAGAGAGAGAGTAGTAGAGAGTGAGTAGTAGAGAGTAGTAGAGAGTGAGAAGTAGAGAGTGAGAAGTAGAGAGTAGTAGAGAGTGAGTAGTAAAGAGTGAGTAGTAGAGAGAGAGAGTAGTAGAGAGTGAGTAGTAGATAGTGAGTAGTAGGGAGTGAGTAGTAGAGAGAGAGTAGTAGAGAGTAGTAGAGTAGTAGAGAATGAGCAGTAGAGAGTGAGTATTAGAGAGTAGTGGAGTAGTAGAGAGTAAGTAGTAGAGAGTAGTGGAGAATATTCCAAAGTTTGGCACAGCACCACTTGCATAGTAAGTCCAATCAAATCATATCACTTAGAGTCCTTATTGAAGTGCTGAATCTTGGTGTATATTCAATGCTTTTATTTTCCTTAAGTTTATGTACCACAGCCAGCCGACGCGTTACGTTCTGTACAACAGAACTTCTTCCGAGCATTCTTATTTCCTTCAAGTTAGTATCCTGTTGTCATATAACTAGATATTTCTTCCAAATGTTAGAGGAGACGTAAGTACATTCTTATTCAAAGTGACTAGGTATCAATTTTACCCACACAATTTGGGCAGACTTGAGTAATTTATAGCATCCTCAAAGTCAGTCTTTCAAAAATTCCAAAGTATAGGACATGATAATCCAAATCCAAATGTTTCTCAAGAAAAGTAATTTTCAATCGTTCGGAATATCGGTGTTTGGGCAGATATGACCTAGGGACCCCCAGTATGCAAGGGGAATTAGTCCCCCCTCTGCAAACGTGCCAGTGGCCTGCGTTGCAGAGAGGTGTAAAAAGGGGGATAGCCTCATTACACCTCTGTGAAATGCAGCCCCCTGGCGCATACAGGAGGTTCCAGGTGGGCTAGTTGGCCCCCAGGGACCCCTAGTATGCAAGATGAATTAGTTCCCCCTCTTCAAACATGCACGGGGGCTGCGTTGCAGAGAGGTGTAAAAAAGGGTGTGGCCTCATTATACCTCTCTGCAATGCAGCTCCCTGGCGCATACTGGAGGCTCCTGGTGGGCTAGTTGGCCCCCAGGGACCCCCAGTATGCAACGGGAATTAGTTCCCTCTCTGCAAACGTACCATGGGGCTGCATTGCAGAGAGGTGTAACAAGGGGCATAGCCTCATTACACCTCTGCAATGCAGTCCCCTGGCGCATACTGGAGGTTCCAGGTGGGCTAGTTGGCCCCCAGGGTCCCCAGTACTGAAGGGGAATTAGTTCCCCTCTTCAAACATGCACGGGGGCTGCATTGCAGAGAGGTGTAAAAAGGGGCGTGCTTCATTACACCTCTCTGCAATGCAGTGTCTGGCGCACACTGGAGATTACTGGTGGGCTTTCATGTCTTATATAGTTAGGAATTAGCATTAAAAAAAACTTTGAAATTCACTGAAAAAACATAGGTTTCAGGCCTTATATAGTTAGGAATTAGCATTTAAAAAACCTTGCAAATTCACTCAAAAAACCATAGGTTTCAGGCTTTATATAGTTAGGAATTAGCATTTAAAAAACCTTTGAAATTCACTGAAAAAACGATAGGTTTCAGGCCTTATATAGTTAGGAATTAGCATTTAAAAAACCTTTAAAATTCACTCAAAAAACTATAAGTTTTAGGGGTGTTAGAGTAAGCTGGACATTTCACTTATACAAAACCATTGAAATTGCTCCTATATAGGTAGTTGTACTAACTATATTTCGCGCACCCGCAATCCACTGCTGATGATGTCACATATTACATTATTCATGACATGGTCAGTGACATCACTGATGACATCTCAAATGACATTACTGATGACATCATCCACGTGACAATCACATGCACTTTTTCGTACACTAGTAAAATCTTTCATCACTCTTTGTAAAATACAGAGTTTCATATTTGAATCCATTGTTACAGCAATACAAGTATCTAAAAACCCACTCAGTGATTCATAGATGTATACACACATCTAATCACTTACCTGTAGATTCACTCATACATGCTGGCAATGAACAATAGAGCACTATCAAAAATACTTATACACCTAAATCGACATTACACACCAGCACACATCCTATTCACATATGAAGTCATCCTACTCACTTATGCAAACAATGGATCATACTTACATATTTACTTAGCTACACACTTATACAAACACAACTTCATCTATTCATTTAGATAGTAAATCATACTTAGTGAATTATAAAATCAGTATTACAAGTATAAAGTTATCCATACAGTCACTCACACAATCATTGAGTCTTATGTATACTTATTTATATACAACAACTGACACATACACTGCCTTTTATTTTTCTAGTTTGTTGGACATGTACCATTGAGAAATATATTTGCTCATCACCACACCCATAAAGATATTCACTCTCCCAAACAACTGTTAGAACATGTAGTTTTAACTTCATATATCTACTGAATCAACTATTCACACATCTTTGGGCAGTCACACACCCTCCACCGAACCACACACACATTCCCTCCCCCATACAAATACTCAGTTAACTAATCAATAACTAATATAGACTTTCACATTCCTAGTAACCAACTGGAGAACCAGTTTACACAACAACTGACAAAGTGATACAGATATTCACACAGTTTAATCACTATCCACTATATTTAGTGAGACACTATAAATTGGTAAAGTAAACAGTCATTTACACTGCTACTAAATCCTCCATCCAAATGTTTATTTTGATATATCCACTCATTCTTCAATGGAAATTGCTATATATATAATGCATATTTAAATAACGAAGCAAACCACATTCACTGGATGGTGTCATCAGTGATGTCATCAGTGATGTCATTTTAGATGTCATCAGTGATGTCACTGACCATGTCATGAATGATGTAATATGTGACATCATCAGCAGTGGATTGCAGGTGCGCGAAATATGGTTAGTACAACTAACTATATATGAGCAATTTCAATGGTTTTGTATGAGTGAAACGTCCAGCTAACTATAACACACCTAAAACTTATAGTTTTTTGAGTGAATTTCAAAGGTTTTTTAAATGCTAATTCCTAACTATATAAGGCCTGAAACCTATGGTTTCAGGCCTTCTTCCTGCTTCCTTCACGAATTTAAACAGCTTTTGCATGGTGGGATTTTATAAGTTTAAAACCTCGATTTTCATTGGTTGCCACACATGGAAGGAGAAAGGGGATTGCTCGCTCATGGGCCAATGGAATTGCCCTTCCCTCTCCCTAAGTTTGTTTGCATCCATAGCGTTCTTCAGCATAATAATATATGTTTAAATGACTAAATGTCAATGTTCATTTTACATATTGTACCTCCACATGGGAATTCCAAAGTCTGCTTAGGGCTATTGCGATGGTTACTATGTCGGGACCCCTCGTCAACATTGAAGGCTTTGTGGCACGCAGCGTGGGAGTCGGTAGATAACAGTGTCTCTTACAGTCTGTATGACTGTCGACAGAGTCGGCGCTGGAGTTAGCAATCCCTTCCAGGTGGTGCACGGCGCCATGTAACGAATACTCTGCTCCAAGGTCCACCTTCAGGCGCTACTGCACAACTTCATGGCGGGTTCACACAAACATGGAGGTGAGTCCATGTATTTATCCATGCTCAAGTTTCAAAAGAAACACCTAGCACTCACGCGGTCCGTTTCAAAGTAAATTGATTGGCAAGGACGCGTTTTGGCAATGAGCCTTCTTCCTACTTGCTTTTTTTTTTATTTTTTTTTTATTGAAAGTTCATAGCAATACAATATACACTAGACATGACAATATATATAAATATATAAATAAATATACATGATATGTAGGCAAGAGCAATTGATGTAGCTAAAAGACATTATATAAAACAGAACAAAGATTGAGAGAGTAGTGATCATCAGGTGCCTGAAGAGCATTGTGAGGACCCACACCTCAACGACCTCCATGTAGCCACTGGTGCCCATATCCGTAGCCCCATTTCTCTAGATTTGACTCCCTTTAATGCATACAGTTCTGACTCGATGTTATGGATCCCTAGCATCCTACAGATCCACATTTGGAAGGTTGGGGCCTCAACATTCTTCCAAGCAGCAGCAATTAATATTCTAAAAACAGCAACTGATATAAAAACAAGCGCCTCCATCTCTGTACTTAGACCCAGTTTAGCATCACAGCCTATTATTAAAAGTGTCGGGATAGGTCTATTCTGACATCTATCAGCCCCTCTAAAAACGCTTCAATCTCCTTTTTGATGGGCCCTAGTTTTCACAGCTACAAAACATATGCATGACGTCAGCTGGCCCATTCCCACACCTAGGGCAGTTGTTATCAGCCCTCTTACCCCACTCGAATAATTTCACCGGTGTGTAGTATAGATTAAAAAGGGTCTTAAAGTGCTGCGCTCTTAGGTTTGAGGATCGCAGGAACCTTTTGTCCATTAAAATGGCTCTATCCAAGTCAATATCTGGATCCCCCAATGTTGAGGCCCAAGCTGTCTCTGTCTTAACCATGTCGTCAGGGAGCCCTTCCAAGAATAGCCTGTATATTTCCCTGATTCTACAAACACCCCCCTTCATGTAATCCAGTAATGCGCATCCTTGGGACACATTTATACAGGGTCTTTTTGATTTTATTGTATTTACCAGCTGTATATACTTAAACTCTTGACAGCCTTGTAGTGAATACCGTGACCTCAAAAGTTCGAGGGGCCTACATACATCCTTTACCATTACTTGACCCAGTGTAGTGATTCCCTGTCTTTCCCAGTGTCTCCAAGGGCCATCGCTGCTCAAATGCGAGAATAGTCCTGAATTCCAGAGTAAAGTGTGTTGATTGTACCTTGGAATACCCTGATTTTTTTGTACAGATGACCATAGCCCCCAGATGTCTTCCAATATTTTATATCCTGGTGCCTTAAAATATTGTTTGTCGACTTTCCTCAGCAGTACCCCATATACTTCGCTCCCAAGGGCCAGCTGGAAAATAGAGGGGATATCTCCCTGGCTGTACATGGAGTCCTCTGGAAAAAAGAGTATAGCCATTTCTTTGAGAAGACATGACCAATTATAAAACCTAAGGTTTGGTATTCCCAGCCCACCCCTTTCCTGGGGAAGAGACATGAATTTGCTTGATCTCCTCACCTTGCCGTATTGCCAGACGAAGTTCATGAAAATAGCTTCCATTTCCTTAATCAATGTATCGTCTATTTTAAAGGGAATAGACCTAAATTTATATAAAATCTTCGGGAACATCGTCATTTTAATAACGTTGGCCCTGCCTATGATTGATAAGTGGAGTGTATCTATTCTTTTTAGATCCTGTTCCATCGTTTTCAGTAGCGGTACAACGTTATCTTTAATAATATCCCTTGGCTGGGCATTAATTGTTATACCTAAATACACTCCTGAATCTACGTATCTGTCGTCCTGTTTACCTATATTTCTAGAGCATAGTACCTGCGTCTTCGCCACATTTAAACGGTATCCAGATAGCCTCCCAAAGTCAGTAGTGATACTAACTATTCCCCTCATGGCGCTGTCGGGATCTGTGGTGGTTATGGCAATGTCATCCGCATATGCGAGGACCTTAGTATGGAATCCATTAGTAACAACTGGCTTGATACTAATGCTATTCATTATGAGAGTTATTGGGGAGTCTATATATAGGGCGAAAAGAATGGGTAAGCACGGACACCCTTGTCTCGTGCCCCTCGATATATGAATCTGCCCAGTGCACTCACCCATAAGCTGGATACTCGCAGTAGGATTGAGATACATAGCCTGGATTGCCTGCCGGAATCTGGGACCAAAACCTCTTTCTTCCATCACTCTCCACAGAAAGCTCCACCTAACGCTGTCAAAAGCTTTTTCAGCATCGAGGAGGATCATTGCGACTCCCCCCCCCCGGCAGCATGGATGTCGAACAGTGTAATGGCTCTTCTTATATGGTCAGTCGTACCTCTGCCAGGGACAAAACCATGCTGCCAGGGAGAAACCAAAGTCCCAATGATCCTCCCCAACCGCGTCGCCATGATTTTTGCATATAATTTATTATCGCTATTTATTAACGATATTGGCCTATAAGAACCGGGGCTTTCCTTTAGTTTGCCTTTTTTGTGGAATACAACAATATTGGTCGTAGTCCAAGACTCCAGAATAACTCCAGTATTCATGACCCCGTTAAATAGATCCAAAAGAAGAGGTGACGTTTCTTCCCTCAAGCATTTATAAACATCCAAAGGTATGGCATCGGGCCCTGCTGCCTTGCCGGCTGCTACATCTTGTAATGCCTCAGATAGTTCATCCATAGTAATACCCTGTTCCAAGACTTCCCTCTCATTGGAGGTGAGTTTGATACCCATTTCCGGCAAATTTATACTCAGGTCGTCAGTTCCCGACTCTTCCTTGTATAAGTCTTGATAGAATCTCCTAAAGACATCGAGGATTTCAGTTGGTTTGTTGAAGGTTCGGACCCCTTCTTTAATTTCAGTGATTATGTTTTTAGATCTGGCCTGCCTTATCCGTAAAGCCAATGCCCTGCCTGCCTGTTCCCCTGTTTCGTATAGCCTTGCTCTCTGGGTTTGATATTCTGCTGCCGCTTTTTTAGCCAATTGCCTCTGGATTTCCGCCTTCATACTATTCAGCCGTTCTAAACTCGAGATACCCTGACTCCCTTGACATACATCCCTCCTATGTTGTTCCTCTGCCTCTGCCAGATTTCCCAACAGGCGTTCTCTCTCTTCCTTAGCCCTTTTCGACATTCGGCCCGTGTAACTGATTGTCTCCCCCCTCAGACCTGCTTTAAAGCTATCCCATACAGCAACTCGGGAGGCAATGTATCTATTTGCATCGAAGAATGACTGGGACCAGTCCTTCACATGCGTTATATACTTGCTATCCACTAACAGCTTTCTGTCAAAGGTCCAGGGTCTGGCTTTTTTCATTTGTTTGTTGATGACCATGGTTAAAACGAGGGGGTTATGGTCTGATATTATCCTAGGGAGCATTGCAATTCCCACATAGGAGAGATAAGAAGCCGATATCATGAAATGAGGTAGTGTGGCTCACTGGTTAGAGGCGGCAGACCCGAGAGCAGAGGACGGCCCGGGACCAGGGTTCAATTCCCGGCGCGGCAGGTTTCTGGACCAGGGTCAGCGGACTCGATAATTTTCTCGCCTCGGTGCCCACTCTGATCAGCGATCACACTCGGCAACTCTGGGCATTAGCTTGCCTCATCCTCACTAACAGCCCCACCAGACCGCCGGGGATGCCTGGTCTCACCCTGGAGATACCCATTAAGGGACCATCTCTCAGGGAAGCCAGGAAGGGTTTCGCAGCGGTCGAAGCGCCTTGGGACCCTCCGGGTAAGTAGTGCGCTATACAAATGCCTATACATACATACATACATACATACATGAAATAGTCCAGTTTTGTATACTTATTAAATGGATGTGAGAAATATGTGAACCCGGGGTCATCTTTCTTTAAACTTCCCCACACATCCCTCAACCCATGAGATTGCAATATGGAGGACACTGCTCTAAATACCCGGGGCTTACGACCTGTATATGAGGTACCACTTACAAAATTTGCAGAAATATTGAGATCACCGCAGATTACCATAGGGGCTGGCCAGTTAGTTAATTCCCTCTCTATGTGATCCATCACCCCGGGTCGTCCAGATTAGAACCGTATATTGAGCATAGAGTGATACCTAGATTAATTTCACATATTGCCCATCTTCCCAGTACATCGGCCTTACATCTTTTTGCACCCCCCAAACCTACCCTGCTGATGATTGCTACCCCCCTTATCATTGATGTCTGCGAGGAACAGGACAGAACTTCGTACCCCTTTAAGTTTAACCAGTGTTTCTTTTTCCAAGGTAGGTGAGTCTCTTGTAGGCATAAGATGTCAGCCCCTATTGTTTTGATATACTTCTCAAACCTGCCCCTCTTTTTCCAATTGTTCAAACCGCCTATATTCAGGCTTACTACCCTAAGCCTAGACATAACCCTGCAAGGAACATAGCCACCATTCTATCCAATCAAATGTCCTCCTGAGCATATCATGAATATACCATTTTTCTTTCAACATTCCAGTTATGTTGATATACACATTTATTGCATGAACTTTCTTTTCTTTTGCTTTCTCCCCCCGTCCCTCCTCCCACTCCAAACCCCCTCCCCCCTTGACCCCAACCCAAACCCACACCCTAGTGGAGCGCGCAGACTAAGTCTGTGCATGTGATGGATGCAGCATAGCAGTGGACTCAATACATACGACTTGATAAACCCCACCTCAAAATCAAACAATAAACAATAAACCGTCAAATAGTAACACCAGAAAATCAGAAAAAACCTGACCTCAGAAATCATGCGTTGCCCCAAATAGCCGATATTCTGCCCCCCTTAAACTTAGTCATTCTTTTAAACGGATCATTGGAGGGCTAGTTAGAGAGCTCGCTAAAAGTTACTAGATTGAACAGGTTTGTTTTTATACTGAATCCAGAAACTCCCGAGCTTTAATTTCTGAGGAAAAGTATATTGTCTTGCCCAGATGAATTACCTTTAACTGGGCTGGATTAATGAGATACACCTGTATTCTTTTGTCCTGGAAGGGCTTGATTAATTGTCTTAATCTCCAGCGCCGTTTGACGGTGGTGTGACAGAAATCGGGCCTTACAAAGAAAGAACCCCCCTCGAAGGTTCTTTTGGCATCTGGTCTAGCCTTCTCTGCAATGGACTGTCTCAACAGAAAGTTCCCTATATAGATCAGGATTGCTCTGGGCTTATCTCCTGCTCTAGCATTCTGCCTCAACTTGAACGGTGTCCGATGTGCCCTCTGAATTTCGGTGGTCCAGTTCCACCCAGCATCATCTGGAAAGGCTTTCTCAAAGATTTTGACTATGAAGGCTTTAACAACCTGCCCTTCACAGCCTTCAGGAATCCCAAGGACTCTTAGATTGTTCCTCCTTAGCCTGTTTTCTAAGTCTTCCAGCTTCCACTGGACGTCCTGTGCTTGTGTTCCGAAAGATTCTACTCTACTCGTGGCAGCCGCCACCTCCACTTCAGTAGCAACTATCCTCTCTTCCAAGTTCGAGACCCTATCTCCTACATTCACACAGGCCTTTGAAAGCTTTCTCACCACTACTTTCATTTTCCTCATTGCTGCTTGTGCCTTGAGACTATCTGATCTTGTCCCCTCCCGGTGCGCTGTAATCCCTTGATGAATTGATTCCATCATTGACATCATTGACAGCATTGAAAGTTGTGTGGTCTCCTGATTCTGTACGTGGCTCATCCCCTGGTTTGGGTTTCCTTGTAACGATGTTGTCGGAGAATGATCCCATGTCAATTCTGCTTGATTTTTTGGGGGAGCCATAGCTTTGACAGCCGTTGACGGTACCCCCACATCTAGATCGCTCTCTGACTCTGGATTGCTACCGTCGATATCGGAACTGTGCAGCTCCTCATCCTCTGACCAATCGGCCTCCTCTGTTACGGAGAAGAAACACTCGCTGGGGGTCTTCTCCTTCTCCCATTGGATCGGGCCCTTCTGATGCGCCATGAAACCGTTGGTGAACGTGCGCTGTATAAATATTTTTAACGTAACGATTAGCGTTTGATGGTAGTCGCCCTTGTTCACCCGGGACCACGGTGACCACAACAGTATCAACAATATCTTCTGATGGTTCGCAGGTGGCCGAGAAAATAGACCCATCTTTAAACACCCCTGGAGTCTCTCCCCCTTGACCGATCTGATCACTTTCGCAGTCAATATTTATGGTGGGGGGACCGGCAAGCTGCACCGCCTCACATTCTGGAGACGTAGTTCCTATATCTTTGACTGCTATAGGAGCTTTACCCTCATTGCCCACATCCTTATCGGTGCCCAACTCCACTGCTATTACCGGTACCGGGAGGTCCGTCTTGCCCTGAGCTCTATTCAAGACAATGTCCTTGCCTTCAAATTCTGGCTGTGGCTGTGGATCTGGCTCTGGCTCAGGCTCGAGCTCTGAATCTAGCTCAGGCTCCTCATCCTCTCCTGTAGCCGGTAATAAAGTAGTTACTGCTGCTGGGGTCATTACTGATGTTTGGAGCTTTTTTTCCTTGTCCTTGCGATTCATCAACTCTACTATACTTATAGTGGCAGTGGCTGTGGCCGTGGCTCGTCTAGTTCTGGCGGATGGAGGTCTCATCTCTTTAGGGGTGCCCTGTCCTGGTATCGGTTGTCTTGTCCTAGCCCCAGGCTCTGCTTTGCACAATACTGCCTCGATACCGGCACCGTCAGCCGGAGCGCTTACGGCATTTACGGGGTAAGCCACTGCACCGGCATTCTCGACAACGTTTCTCTTCTTTGATGGCGGCTTACCTCCAGTGTTAGCTTTCGGAGCCATCCGTGGAGAAAGCTGCCGCTTCGCCCTTCTTTGCATCCTGTCTCCACAGATTCCGAACGCCACTCCGCTTCCACTCGACTCCGTCCGAGCAACTGCGCTGCTCCGCCCCCTGGCTCTGTGAATTCCGCGAACTCCGCGAGCTCTGCAGAAGAGCCTGCTGGCCAACCCGATCCTCAGCAGTAGTGCAGCGGCAACCCTCAGCAGCCCAGGGGGGAGTGCCTTACGGTAAGATGCGACCAGAGGCATCCACACCGATGTGTTGGGTCTAGGCTGTATCATGCAGTTAGTCGATTTCTCTCCCGCTTTTCCTTCGTGTTTATTCACTCGAAAAATATCTCCGTTGAGCACCGAGTACCCGGCAGGAATACTCGGCAGAAAATCTCGGCATTTAGACGGCAAATGATTGAGGTGTGCCTGCGTCCATGTCCACACTGCTAGCGCTGCAGCTCAGCCGTACCTCACGGACGCCATCTTGCTCCCCCTCCCGCCTTCTTCCTACTTGCTTCATAAATTTAAACAGCTTTTGCATGGTGGGATTTTATACGTTTAAAACCTCAATTTTCATTGGTTGCCACACATGGAAGGAGAAAGGGGATTGCTCGCTCACGGGCCAATGGAATTGCCCCTCCCTCTCCTTAAGTTTGTTCTCTGCATCCATAGCGTTCTTTGGAATAATAATATATGTTTAAATGACTAAATGTCAATGTCCATTTTACATATTGTACCTCCACATGGGAATTCCAAAGTCCGCTTTGTGCTGTTGCTATGGTTACTGTGTCGGGACCCCTCGTCAACCTTGAAGGCTTCGTGGCACGCAGCGTGGGAGTCGGTAGATACCTATGTCTCCTACAGTCTGTATGACTGTTGACAGCGTCGGCGCTGGTGTCAGCAATCCCTTCCAGGTGGTGCACGGCGCCATGTAACGAATACTCTGCTCCATGGTCCACCTTCAGGCGCTACTGCACAACTTCATGACGGGTGTACACAAACATGGAGGTGGGTCCATGTATTTATCCACGCTCAAGTTTCAAAAGAAACACGTAGCACTCCCCTTGTCGGTTTGTCTCACTATAATATTGGCATCCGCCCCCAATTTCTTCATCAAAATTCTTGTAGCATAGGTTAAGTTTGCTAGTCACGTAGTACGATTTGTTAACAGATGTGTAAAGCTTTTTCAAATCTTGTGCCACCAGTTCATGATACACATCTAAATTATCATGCAGCATAATAGGATTAAAGACCGATTTAGGTTAAAATAATGTTTGCCAAACTTTTCTATCTTCAATTTGCATTATGCTGTCAGTAGTCGGGGCGTGGCTCGAGCGCCGGCCAAGATGGCCGCGTAGCTCCGGAGCTCCGGCACAAGCCTCGGCGCATCACTTTCTCTTCGCAGCACTGAAGGGGTTTTCACGCTGTTTTGAGGCGGATATGCAGACCGGAACGTGAGGTGCGCTGCATGCCCTCTTTGTTTCCCGGTTCCGCACCAAATTTCGCCTACTACACAGAGGTGCCGATTCCGGCGATTGCGGCCGCCATTTTGTGCGCCGGCCGCGTTTCCTCATGGCGGGCGGCTGAGAAGTTCCTGACATGCCGCAACTTAAGCCAAATATCCTGAATACGACCCTGCACAAGAGGTGAGCCCTCCGTCCAGCCTGGTGTTACTTCTGGACATTTCCTTTCCTTTGCGTTTGATGTGACCTGGCATTTGCGGCTCCGCCCGCCATTTTGTGCTGTATGGTGCATATATACAAA